>NC_051154.1:113627394-113667394 GCF_013339745.2 Dermacentor silvarum
GAGGTAGGGGAAACGGAACAGGGGGTTTATTTACATGCAAAATGCAAACTTATTTACAGAATAAGGGGATACACGTACTGGCCGGAGTACGGAGCGCAGTGCATCGTAGCATGTCAGCGCTGCTACATCTGGGCAGACTAAATCGTTCTGGGAGAGCACCACCTACATGTCGGAGCAGATGGGAGAGCATGCTCTACATGTCAGATCCGTGGGAGAGCACTCTACATGAGCAGCAAAAGTCCGCTTAAATGCCTTCTGTCCTCCATAGATGCCTAGGCCAGGGAGACCAGCGGGCACACCTTCCTCCAACCGGAGCGTCCAAAGTCGCCTATGGCTCCGCCTTGAGGAAGAGGGTGTGCGTAAACAGTCCGGCGCCTTTGTTCCCTGAACACACATGGAAAAGTAGCCTCGGGTGCACACAGCTCACTGCCACAGAGATCGGAGGGGACGCTCGTAGATGGGAGGTGTCACGCTTGACCCAATCTGGCGCGTCTTGGTTCCTGGGATGGCCCAGCCATAAGCGGGTTCGTCTGTCGAACGGCCTCGGCGGCTAGCAGCGAGCGCAACGAAACAGCGTCGAACGCACTTTCCCAGGCATTCCCTCGTCCCAGAGTCGTGGTCGGCGGCCGGGTGACATCCAGCAACCACGTATTCGTTGAAACGTGTCTTGCCATGGTGTCGACGCTGGTCTTTCCCATGGGACGTATTTTCAGCTCCACGACGCGATTCGTCACAGGAAATCAGAAGTGGTTCGAAGTTCGCCACCCCCACTGGCCGATCGTAACAACGTATCTTGTCCAGTAATTTACCATTTCAAACACCAAGGTGGAGTCGAGACGCGTCGCCACTATTTGGTTGGTTGGTTTGCCTCTCTTACATAGCCGCCACTGTCCGCTAACTCAGTATGCCAATCGTCTTCTATATCAGACTCTTCAAGGACGAAATGGAGCGTTTGAGCAGGGTTACAGACCATTTTATCGGCGAGGAGAAACGTAGGCTAGAAGCAGTGCGCCGCGCCGCTCTCCTCCTCGCACTGGTATGTGCGGATCGCTGTTTCTCCCAGCGGCAGCTTGGAACGGTACCAGTGTCATTACAAATGTATCATTTCACGACATCAAAGACGGCAGTATTTTTCGCAATTCTTTCCGTTTTGCGCTTCATTGGCTTATAGAACCGTGAGCTCTCTCCTATGGGTAACTCAGAGTGGTTCACAAGCTTTTGCTGCATAGCTTAAAACCCTTCAGCTTGGGAAAAGCTAACAGTGCACCAGTGCGCGAGGTACACAAGGTGTAAGCCGTAGCAGACGTTTTCATCCTGATGTTGCACTATTACAAGAAGTTGAACCCACCGCGGCGCGTTGCTGCTGATGCCATAGAGAGCAATGTTCTTGAATATGGTAAGCCATCGCTAATATCTCTGTCGCCAAGTGGTGCGGGTGCTCTTTCTCTCTCTCTCTTTTAAAGCAAAGCGTCTGAACAAATCTCCACAGAAATTTGGTTTGCTAATGACGTGGAAAACTAAAATCAGGCAGGTCCTAGCACATTGATTACGAATTCATACGTTTTGCATAACGTGCCTCTTGTACAAAGTACGTAAAGCTGAGAGCGCAGTTTGTTCTTGTTCAGAATCTGATATGATGAAAACGTAGATAATCTGCTTTTACACTGCAAAAATAGGGTGAATGCCGTAAACTAGCGGAAAAACCACATGCACCCTGTAGGTCTCTATTCCAGGAAAAGAACGTGGTTGCGTGCCGAACAGAATTATCCCTGAGCTCAGCTAGCTGTATGCGCAATGACTTTTCCTTCAAAACCTGGGGACGCGGAGAAATATATTTGCAATTAGCGCAAAGTGTGTTGGCCGTAATGTTGGAACGTTGTACGTGCGGACAAGATTCTGACGATAGTGCTCAGAAAATAACACATCTCCTGTACTTACAGAGATATGCTTCCCACCTGCTTTCGGTGATTTATTTGCAACAACGCAGTCACAATGATCCGTTCGCTTCGGTATGCATGCAGCGGTGTTAAGGTGCGTGGCGTGTTTCTGTGTAGACATGCATTTCTGGCGACACCCGCAAAGGAAATCGTTTCAGTATTTTGTGTGAAAAGTGGTTCTGAACACCCAACATTTGAGAACCTAAGATGTGACCTTTCTGCACTTTTTCTCTTTGCTTCATTATTGTAACATTCGCTGCAGTATTTTTTTGCCTTTCTTCTAGATTTCTGAGAAGAGGAGCAGCTGGTGTCTGCTTAAGGTATTCAGCATTCCCTAAATAATCTAATAATAAAGCAATAAGCAGTGACCATGGAACGTTGTGGTGAGAGCGTCATAAACTACGCGTTCACTGCGTACGGCGTGAACAAACACTGTGATGCTGAGCGTATCCGACGTTCTTCAAATGACCAGCCGCGTTAGCCCAGCGGCTATAGGCGTTGCGCTGCTGAGTTCGAGGTTGCGGGTGCGATCCCGGCTACGGCGGCCGCATTTCGACAGGGGCGAAATGCAAAAACGATCGTGTACTTAGATTTAAGTGAGCGTTAAAAAAACCCAGGTCGTAAAAGTAAATCTGGAGTCCCCCGCTACGGCGTGCCTCATGATATAATCGCGGTTTTGGAACGGAAAACCCAAGAATCTAATTTTAATTTACCCTCAAACGACTACTGTACGTCTGAAGTTTTACCGCAATGCGTATTATGATTTTTTTTTAATGCGAAAGCATTATGTGTCCCATTGCGCGAAAATCCGGAGTCGTTGGTGTCGCCACCGAGCGATGGTACCAAAAATGGCCGACGGCGCGAAGAGTAAGAACACGTCAAGAAAGGTCGGACTAACGTCAAATTTCTCAGGGCGGTTCAAGTAAACAAAGCTTTGAAAAGAAAATGTGGTAAATTTCGGTCTGGGTGGGAATAGAATTCGGGCCTTCAGGGTGCGAGACGAGCACGCTTCGCCTACGCCACGGCGGCTCCACGGTTATAGTTGACTAAAAGTGTGCCTAGTGCGTGCTTCATTGCACACGTCACATCGCAGCCATCTGGCGAACTAAAGCTGTGCCCTAGTGCGTGCGTCATTGGGCACATGACGGTGCATCCAATGGGGAGGAGATGGCATCCAGTTCCGGCTTCGCGCTATTGGCTAGTCGCTCATAGCACTTCCGGGCGACGAGCGAGGAGTTCTAGATTTTCAGAACCGAGCGATCGAGCGACAAGAACGAGTGATCTGTTCGCGCGTCGGCCCGTTTCGTCCCTCGAAGCCGTCGCTCGTCGCCGCCGCGCACAAAATCGCTCTCATGCGGTTTGGGCTTAATGCTTTCGCATTCCCACGTAAGCAGTCTGAACCACGGTGTAAAAAAGGAAGGTGATCCGACGGCGGCGCGAGGCGCGGCCGCTTAGTTTGACTCTACGCACGCCGCTGCCGCAAGGGGCAGCACCTGTTCTGGGGGCCACTGTTTCGCTCGCTTTGCTGGCGCTTTTATGAGCACGCGCGGCAGAAGTGCTTTATTTCGATGAATATATGTCGTTAGCCTGCTTAAAACGACTCTACTTTGTTGGAGGAACGTCCCTTTATATTTCTGCCGACATTCCGATTGACTCCCACGCGGCGAGCAGCGGTAAGCGCAGCGCGCCGTCTGCTCGAGCAGACGACGCGTCGCTCTCGTGTTTGAAATGACGGTATTTTGACTGTAAGTGGCATGAAACCTTCTACCTGCTCAGGATTTGGCGTCTAAATAACGAAAAATTGCATATCTTTGGGTATGGGTGTTTAAATGCTGACGGAGTTCGTGAATTATCCACTATTGTGCCGCTTCTCCAAGGCCTCCTGAACACGTGCTGCCCCTAGCGGCGGCGCTCACTTCCGGTGCACACGAAGTCGCCGCTCTCTCGCCCCAGCGCGGGCGCGCCGTCGGAACACCTATCTTCTTACACCGTGGTCTGAACTTTCTCTGCATTTTTTTTTTTTTTTTTAGTGCGACAAGATGTGCGGTGACGAAACTCTCCGAAGGTAGACAGAGGTCTAAAATTTCCGGTATGGAGTGTAGGAAAATGAAATTCTCGATTCATCTTCGAGGGCCATTCTCTCGAGGCGCGCTCGGATTACCAACGCATCCAGCCAATACGCTGCAAATGGCACTGCCACGCGCTGTCGGAGATCGAGCACCAGGAGAGACTGACACGAAGTGCAGCCCCATATAATGAAGTATAGGGCTAATGGCCTTATGGCCAGCGTGGCAAGCACGAGCCGCCCGCCACGCACCGCCGCTCACCTCGTCCGCTCGCAACGCGACCCGCCTTTAAAGGGCGACTGCCCCGGTCGACGTGTGGGTAAAACATCGGAGGGGTCTGCAGCGCCGGAGCGCCGAGACCAGTGCTCCCGCTGATGGGAAATGACGTGAGCGCCAGTCACTGGACCAAGGGCCGCGTCACTGCCGTGCGAAGTCTGTTGGAGCACACGGACTGGGCGGGGCGGGGTGGAGCAACGAAGAGCCGCTGAGTAAGGCAAAACTTGCGCGTTTTAAGCTGCGGCGTCCCGAACGTTGACCGACGACCTATGCATTCAAACTGGGTCGCCGGCAAGAAAGCAGCGACACATGGCGGGTTCGCGGATTTATTTTTTAGTTTTCTTTTTTTTTTCCCCCAGCGTAGGCGCCTCAGCCTACGTGGTTGACATCGCGGGCAGCATGCATAGTCTCTTTTGGCGTCTAAGAGGTGTCAAATATTGGATGATTTCGAGTACAAACGCTGCTCAGTAATTCGAAATACGATATTTTGACGTGTTAAGAGATCACAAGAAGCTGCTGGAGGCACAAGCCGTAAATCATGCACAAGCGAACACTCGTTTCCCCGAGCTTGAAATCCCATCCGTTTCCAGCGGCCACTTGTTTCTCGCGCGCACTTCTTTCGATTATTTTCCTCTGACTCTTTCTTGATGCCACCAGACAGATCTCTGGAAATGTCACCAGACGCTCCTCTGTAAATGATCCAGAGAAAGACAGCTCAATCTATGTACATCCTATATACCAAATTTATGATCCTTAGGATCTACTGACAGGATATTGGATCTTGTCAGGGAAGAACGAACAGTCTCCATGGGAATTTCAGCAGGCATCAGCTTAAGTGTGTTCGAAATCTCATCGGCTTAGTGAAGGCTTCGCCGGACTGATGAGCGTCCGGCGAAGTGACACTGCCTGATGTCGTTTCATAAGTACCGTTAGATTCTACACAATACTGTATTGCTTGAGCAGGTCGACCTCTTTTTCCGTTGGAGCCTCTTGGCTCCCTTCCCGTTCCATGGTGCATGGGCAAGTATTGCGCTTCCACGGAAGCGCGTATGTCTACCTTATACAAAGTCAACTTTCAATTTATCTGGGAGCCCTACTTCATTATGGGGCCGCACTCCTTGTCAGGCTGTCAGTTTCCTTTCGACTCCTGACACTACGTCAATCTTATTGTTTTCTTTGTTTTCATCTTGAAAAGTTTTGAAACGCTTCGTGTTGCGAAAATGGAGGAAGTTATCTGTTTAAGGGAAAAGTAATCGCGCGCGCTTTTCGACTTCAGGATAGCTCCCCCCCCCCCTTTTTTTCAGCTTTTTTTTTTTCCCCCTCACAAATATGTTTCAAGCGCATTCTGTTTCTGGTGCTGTCCCTTGGACACGATCATAGTCCACTATCCCTCTCAGCAGCGAAATGCGCCATTAGTGTGCTAATCTACAACACTTAAAAATATGTAAGGCTAGTCGTATAGTTGTTTTTAAAATACTCATTTCCTGGCGTTTCCAGCAATAAAACGGCGTCCAACGGCACACTCCACAGCAGTATGAGTGCAACAATGCTATCTGGAATGCGAATGCAGCGTAATATACTCCCTGGCTCGGAATGTACAAGGCTGAGCTCCCTTTTACGGCCTAATGCTGGTATAACGGCCCGACCGCACGAGCACTTCCGATCGCCGAGAACTGTCTTTTCTTTCTTTCTTTCTTTTTTGAACACAGACTGCCCTTTCGGATAAAACGTTTTGTGCGCCTTTTATCTTTCACGGTTGCTTGAACCAGTGGTCGTAAAATGAAGGCAGTCGGAATAACGCCATAATAAATATTCAAGTCGTGTGTACGAGTGCAAGACACGGAGCGGCAGGAAAATAAACACGTAGCGGACCTTCTCGCGGATTTTGGACCTCGTGCTCCCCGTTCGTAGAGGAACTCCGTATGGAACTAAATATGCCGATCCTACCGCAATTACATATGCCCAAACTGCGAAATAAACGATAATAACGCATAATGTGGAGCGCGCGTTTTCATACATTTACGTTACCATTAAAGTCACGGTATGCTGACTTTGATACATGAACTATTTAATGACATTTATGCAACCTATGACACTATTATAAATTCTGAATAACGCATTATTGTGAGCAAAAGGGTTCGCCAATTCCAGGTCACCGTCGTCATCTGATTCAGCGGCCCTCTCTATTCCCTAGCTTCTCAGTATGTTCGCGCGCACGTCTGTACACACGGTACACACACACACACACGCACACGCACGCGCACGCACGCGCACGCACGCACACGCACGCACACGCATACACGCACGCACGCACACGCATACACGCACGCACACGCACGCACATACACACGCACACACACGCACATACACACGCACACACGCACATACACACGCACACACGCACACACGCACATACACACGCACACACGCACATACACACGCACACACGCACACACGCACATACACACGCACACACATACATACACACACACACACACACACACACACACACACACACACACACACACATACATACACACATACATACACACATACACATACATACACATACACACACATACACACACGCATACACACACACGCACACACACACACGCATACACACACACGCATACACACACACACACACACACACACGCATACACACACACACACACACACACACGCATACACACACACACACACACACACACACACACACGCATACACACGCATACATGCATACATGCATACATGCATACATGCATACATGCATACATGCATACATGCATACATGCATACATGCATACATGCATACATGCATACATGCATACATGCATACATGCATACATGCATACATACATACATACATACATACATACATACATACATACATACATACATACATACATACATACATACATGCATACATACATACATGCATACATGCATGCATGCATACATGCATACATACATACATACATACATACATACATACATACATACATACATACATACATACATACATACATACCTCGATTACCTCGAGCGGCCAGTCGCGCGACAATTTTGCGTGTATTTGCGGGCTTCTTTCACGCTCGGAAAAGCACTTTATGTAGCACGTATTGCGCAACAGAAAGCTGTATCGGGAGTTTTTTATGTTGCTCTTCAATTTAATCATTGACACTTTTCATCTAATTATAATATTTGAGAAGTTGATTATTTGATTAATTAATTAAGACTAATTATGTAATTAGGCGGAATGCAAAAATAACCTGAGTATCTTCAAGCAACGGCAAACAACATTACCTTGGTCCTGTCTAGCTACGTGGCATTTGCATATTTTTAAATATTGGTGCATGATAGTTGGGACACCCTGTATTTGGAAAGTTCAGAGTTAACCTAAAATGTATACATTTGTTCCAGAAAACACACGCCAACCATCATGCACTTAAAAACAACCATGCCACTTAAAAATTATAACTCTTTTCCCGACGCAATGAGGAACAGAGTGCATACGCTCTCAGACTACAACCATCTTGATATCCTTGCTGATTCAATCTTTAATATCGTTAGCTCATAACTGCCTCTTGGCAAAACAAAGGACCTTTCAAAAAGTGGTTCGCATCCACGCGTGCTGCAAGTGGTGCCAACCAACAATCACGTACTAGAGTACATTATTGCAATGCTCCATTAATTAGTCACTCTGCCCTGTACAAACTGCTTTTCGCATGAAAGAAGCATCTGGTAGACCACAGGCTTCTTTGCAATTCTCATGCTGCGCATTACGTGTCGTTTCTTGCAACGCTACTTTGGGCAATGTAGTGAGCTGCTCACTTTACAGACGCTTGCCAATATGCACGGAGCCGGAAAAAAAAAAAACACTTCTGCGTAAGCGCTCTCGCCATCTTTTTATGCGAAATTTTGTGGAAGTAAGGTAGAATGCATGTCCTGTTTCCATCGTTTGCCGCTCCTGGAACGTTCGCGTGTTTACCAGGGGCCATACTCTGTAACAGTTTTTTTTTCCGTCTCTTCTATTATTGTCTTATCGTCTGCGCGCCAGGTAGCCGGTCCTGGCAAAGACGACGACACGAGTGAACGACGGTAGGGCAAATGAATGAATAAAAGAAATAGCCCTTACAAGATATGAACCCTGAGTCATTGAGTAAATAGCAAGACGCCATGCGGCGCTACGTCTGTGATACATTCTTAAAGTTCGATCATAGTGGACACAATTAAGCTGCCTTTTTTAAAGAAGTGCGGCCACTCCGCTCCCTCACACCTGTCATCCATACTCCGCACAGGAATATAGCAAAACTATAGTGCCTATTAATGGCGACAGCCATTCTGCGGATCCCAAACAATTATTCGCCAGATTCCGTCAGTCCAGCTGTCAAAAAAAAGGGGGGGGGGGGAGAAGTTGGTTTTTGCTAATATTTCTTCTCGAAGTTAGAACTCGTGACTGTTCGGTTGCGAGCCAGGTAGTCTTCCAACCATCGCGCAGCAGGAATTTCTTCTTTTTTTGTAATTGTCTTCCACGCAATTGATTAGAGTGCATAAATTGATATGTATACATACATGCCTTGCACAAGAAGAGTGACAAGGATGAGCAGTTCGCGATGATGGGCTACCAGTCCCATTCTGTTACTTTCACCATATGCGGTTCATCTTTTAGATGGGCAGCCATGTAAGTGAAATGCATTCTTGCAGAAACGAACAGTTTAGCGTTAAACGGCCTAACATATACGTTTCCCACACGCTGTGCATTCCCATTAAAAAAAAACATATCGAACATATCATTATGACAGGTATAACATAGTATGAAGATTCTATTGAAGTCTTTAGAGTTCTGTACAGGACATCCCAGGACAAACAGAAAAGGACAAACAGAAATGTGCCTTTGCGGCGAGTAAAACCATGTTAAAATGTTCGAGGTGCTTCAAAAAGACGGCATTTAACAGAAGAAACGAAAATACCTTTTCTTTGTAACCATGTTTCTGCTGGCAAGGTATCCAGTTTGTGAAAGCGCGTTTCGGAAAAAGAAGAAATATACATCTTACGAACTCGCTTTAGGTTGTGCATCGCAAGCGGTGCAGTGAGCCGGAAAACGGGTGCGGAAAGTGCATGGATAAGAAATGCTTGTTAAGTGTTTTGCACGACAGTGAATACAAGTACTCGTTCGAAAACCAAACTGTCGTGAAATGAACCGCGAAGCAAGCTTCGTGCTTGCGTCCCCACAAACATGAAAATGCAAAAGCAACAGAAGAATTAACTGAGTTAGGCAAAGTGCCGTTGTAGTGACAAAATGATAAGAAAATTTAACGGAGCCCGAAGCACGTTAGCCGCTGACAGTGAGATGGGCCACTTTGCTTGTGTTTCGTGGAGAACAATACCATGGCTCTGCAAGCACTGGAACGCTTGAAAAGGAAGGATCTATTTTGTGTGCAGCTAGATATCTCGTGTGATGAATAACAAACCTGAAACACGTACTTGTCGGACGGAAATGTCAGTGAACGAAAGATCTTCACACATCGCGATATGGTGTCAGCACGTTGTCAATTACATAAACGCATTGTGAAGCGCCTGTGTAAGCGCATTATTTAGAGTGGCCGTGGGCTCCTTGGTCATCGAAAATACGTCAGGACGGCTTGTTGACGCTATATATAGCAAACAGTCTTGTCGTTTTTTTTTTGTTTTTTTTTTTTTTTTTGCTTTTTGCTTTCCTTCACTTGGTCAAACCTGACAGATGTTCCATCGCGTGCTTTACTCTCCTAATTTTCGTTCATTCTCTCCAGCCTGGCAAGTAGCCAGCATGTAGTCAATTCAGCAGCCTCTGTACCCCGACATAGGACCTGTGTGCGTATGCGGTAGCAAAAAAGCAAGAGTTCGACCAACAGCCTCGATGCAACAGTAGCAGTGTACGCGCATTTTCCGAATTTAGGAACACCAGGAAAAGGGACATGCACTGCCTAAGCTTCCGTCATACATGCATCACTCAAACATTTCCCTGACGTTTAGCGAAGATATTATTATTATTATTATTATTATTATTATTATTATTATTATTATTATTATTATTATTATTATTATTATTATTATTATTATTATTATTATTACTTCTTTTTAAGAGCACCAAACGCTTAAAACTGTTTTTTTTTTCGTGTGGTCCTGATGACATTACACCTGGTTTGATTAAGACGTACGGGACATTGCTTGTTTCCGTGCTTACTTGCATTTTTAATTCTGCTTTAAAGACGAACACATTCCCAATGGCTTGGAAAACAGCGCGGGTCGTTCCCGTCTTTAAGTCCGGGGTAAAAACTGCTTCGAGTAACCACAGACCTATTTCTCTCCTTGAGTTAACTCTGCACTAAATAATTTCATCTTCTATTAAACATACTATCATTCCTCAGCAGCATCGTTTCATATCGGGACGCTCCCACAACTACTACCCTCGTTAGTTTCATGAAGCATGCCTCTCAAGCAGTGTATAAGAAAGGACAGCTGGATCCCATTTAATTTGACCTAAGTAAAGCGTTTGATGTATGCCCCAAAATACTCCTTCAAAAGTTGACAAAACTTGATTTGAACAATTTTGTCACAGAGCCGATAAGAAGATATATACTTACGCGACCGGTACTGCTACGTTAGCGTAAATGGTCAGTCGTCAGAACTTTATGCGGCTACAAGTGGAGTTCCTGAAGGGTCTGTCCTAAGACCTGTTCTTTTCTCGCTGTTTATTAACGACGTTTCAGCAGTCATTCAAAACTCCTCAGTTTTGTTATATGCTGATGATGTGAAACTTTTCAAAGTGGTAAAAATGTGAATGATTGCGCCGCTCTTCAGAAGGACATCGCGAATTTCGAGTCATGGTGCACTGGAAATAAACTGACCATAAACACATCAAAAACGAAAATTGTAAGCTTCACGCGGAAGACTGACAGGATCGTATTCCCTTATAGCGCTAAAGACGTTCTCCTGCCAAGAGCTCAGGGAACTAACCATTCCTTGGAGTCAACTTCGATAGCTCTCTGAGTTTCTCTCCCCACGCTCAACAGATGAGGCTGCCAGCGTGCACTTCGAACGCTCGGGGCAGTTAGTCGTGTGACGAGAAACTTCAAACAACCCGGGCCAATTGTAACTTTATATAAGAGCGTATGACTTCCAGTTCTTGAGTACGACTTCGTCGCTTGGGGCGGCACTTGTAGGGCAAATTGTTAACTTCTCCAAAATGTGCAGAAAAAGTTCACATCCACATTTAAACATCCATTATGACATAATTAAGCCTGCCATCTCCCTAGTACTAACACAGACACTCACGTTACCTACCTTCACCTGTAGACGCTAAGAATCGGACGTTCTTTTTCTCCACATATTGTTAGGTGGAAAAATCTGCTGCTCGGACCTGCTTTCTAATGTGCGCTTTTACGTTCCGCAGAAAAGCATAAGGAAAGATGGCGCCTTTCAGCCTTCTGATTTTTGTAACCCTCTATCTAGAATGCAGGCGACATATAACATCCATTCAGATTGCCTGGATATCTTCATACCCAATTTTAATATTTTCCGGAAAGGAGTTACAGAGGAGTTCCAAAAAATTGAACAAAAACTCTCATCTGTTGTGTGTTCCGTTATTCTGTAATCTTCTTCTGTTTCTCCACTTTTGCTTTGTATTCTCTTCGCGTACACATTTTATGCCCTGTTAAAATCTGTATACTGTTAATATTTTTTAACAGCGAAGCTTTTTAAGCCAGCCGTAATTTGTGGTGCGTGCCAAGAAACTGCCGCGCCGTAGCCATGGCAACCCGGAGGAGGAGGAGGAGGAGACCGCGTGCGCCTCGCCAGCTCCCTGCCTTCCCGACCCCCGCCTCTCTTCTCTCCGCGGCGTGCTGAGCCAGGAGGAAAAAAAAAGCGAAAGCTTGCACTAGGCCGCGCAAAGCTCAAGACACAGCGAAGCTGGCCGATTGATATCGAGCGGCTAGCCTCTAACGCGTTCGGCGTCGGCAAGCAGCAGCGTTCTTGGCACTGTGACAACCTTGGTTAGCCAGCCTGCGTTTGTGGTATGCCAAGAACGCTGTCGCTCGTAGGCGCCGACGCGTCCAGCGCTAGTCACGTGAAATGTCGCAAAAGGGAAATTACCTCAGAAAATGATCGCTCGAGAATACCTTCCTACAGGCGCAGTTAAGTTAAACCAAAATAAGACCTAGCAGCAACCATGTTAATACCTAGGAGTAGCAGCCAGTAAGTTTCGCTGTGCCTAAGCTTTGCGCGACCGAGTGCAAACTTGCCTGTTTTTTTAAGTGTGCGCGCGTGTGTATGTGTGTATGTGTGTGTGCGTGCACTGTTTTTCTTGTGCATTGTTTTGTCGAGTGCGCCAGCACCAAGACCCTCGAGGCTGTTCCTGGGTACTTTATTAAACTCCTTTGATTGGCTGATTGATCATTATTATTATTATTATTATTATTATTATTATTATTATTATTATTATTATTATTATTATTATTATTATTAGATATGAAAACACGCATACACAAACACATAGAGGGAAATAGGGAAGGAGCAGGCTGGCAAGTGCCACCGAGAGGGGAACAAAGCCTGCCTACTCTTTAGGAAGGAGGGGATAGAAAAGGGAGTTGAAGGATCAAGAGAAAGGGAAGTGAAGAAGAAAGAAACAGCAAGATGACAGGCCCCAAAGACAAAAGAAGAGCAAGAGCATACACGAAGGAACAGAAAAAAAAAGCACGCAGGTCGCATTAATCACAGAAGAATGAACAAAGACAAAGTTAACAAAAAATATTTCGTTCTGTGCAAAGTCTCTTACAAACGGGAAGGCAAACCAGTTTCTTGTAGAAAAGTAAGCAGCGTGCGATGAGCTTGGTCGCGTCGAGAAGCACAGCCACTCGCATATAGGCAGTGATCAAGGGTCGTACACTGCAGGCCAAGTAGGCTATAGTCGACTTAGTAGCGACGTGCACTGCGCACGGAAAGCAGGACACGCTAATATAAGGTGCTCCAGTGCCTCGCAGGAACCGCAAGAAGCACACAACAGAGAGAGAGAGAGAGAGAGAAGTCATAGGGGAAAGGCAGGGAGGTTAACCAGGCTGAGCACGGTAGGCTACCCTGCACTGGGGAAGGGGGAGAAGGGATTGAAAGAGGAGAAGGAAGAGAGAAGTTCACAGTTCACACCTGGCACATGTACAGTCAAGCGTTCATAGCTGATTTTCATCACAGGCGGTCATACAGGCTTGTGCACTTCAAAAAACGCAGCAGCGCCTTTGTAGCCCTGTACATAGAAGACGCACGAGGCCACGGGCCCAAGATCTTCTCCTCCGTAAAAGGCCTGTCGTCTAAGTGCCCCAAAGCAGTCCGAAGGGCAATCCTCTCTTCTTCGTATCTAGGACAGTCACATAAGATATGTCTGGTGGTTTCCTCAATACCACATGTGCTGCAGTTGGCACTGTCCGCCATTCCAATTAGGAATGAATAGGAGTTTGTAAAAGAAACTCCTAATCGCAGGCGGCACAGTAAGGTTTCATCATGTCGTTTAAAACCGGGTAAAAGTTGCAATTGCATCTGTGGGTCCATGGCATATAAGCGCCGGTTAGTAAACTCTGGTGTGCACACAACAGACTGTCTACACGCCCTTGCCGGTAGACACCAGGACACAGCCAACCCTTAACTTGAGCAATGGAGCTAGAATGAAACATAGATTCATGCAATAAAAAGAAGCGGTCTCCGCACACTTGCTGAATATTGTATACTACGTGTATCTGTGATGATTGTCTAACATTATTCAAATAGCAATTATATGGACACTTCAAGCAAATTTTTGCCATCGTCATTACCGTCGGCATCGGCGTCGGCGTGGTGGGCGGTATGGATGCTTCGGAATGCTAGGATAGATGTTTTATTATTCAAATGCCAAGGTTACTCTGACCAGGTTTTAAGGTCCTGACTGAATTCTTCCTCAGAACTTTTGATAATTGCATCGGCAAGGAACAGCCATGAAACATTCACAGCGTATGCCTTTTGCCTTAAATCTTCGGAGGCCAAAATTGCAAAACAATACAAGCGTTGAAATTCTGATGTAATCTCACTGGCGCCAGCGCTAGTGCCCTTTACGGGCAGCGCAGAGAAGCTTGCGCGATGCCATTACACGCCTCACACGGCGTGCTAAAGCTTTTAAGGGTGCCACACATTTTGGCGCCTCAACTTTTTATGCCGACAGAAATTGGCACCTCAAGATTCACTGAATAAGCCTGACGTCGTTACCCAATTGAATGCAATAGCAATAATAGAGACGGTAGAAGAGCATTCACACCTTTATTGCCACTGCCGGCGCTGTTGCGCTGCCCTGCTGACGGCGCATGCGCGGATTGCACGTGGAAGATTATAACGTCTTCCGACATGCCTAGTGGGTTTCAACGCAAAAACGACGAAGCTAAGTGCACGCACCGTCAACGCTGTACTCAATCGCCTCATTGGCGGAGCAAGTGCTGCGTTCTGCCTTCTGCTGCAGGGATGGGCGCACACACAATGCATGCACACTGACGCTCCTGTTGAGCTGATGTGTATATGCTCTGATCTGCGCAGAAGATACAACGCTAGCGCTATGCAATAGTTCTAATATTTCACTGGGCGCTGACTAATGCCGACGTCGGTCTCGTTCAGTGTCGAGGTGCGACGCCTGCAACGCACCTGGCGGCGCTCATGACGGCAACGTTCTGAGACGCCTGGTCGCCAGCGGTCCTTCTGCCCAGCAGGCGTTGTCTTGCGTGCTGAGTCACGCCAACATGACGTCGCCTTCGCGTACGGTTAGAAGCGTGGCTAAAACATCTCCTGAAGAGTTGAAGCGCAATGATAAACCTTGCTATCGCTGTCAGTGCTTCGCCCTTCGGCGAAACTGCCAAATTTCATTCAAAGTAAAAGATTCAAGACGAAGTGACAATTCTTACTCACCATGCTTCCTAGCAGCGGTAGACACCAAAATTTGCTCGACTGTTTGCCAATAAATTATTAACTAGATTTAACTTATTTTCATATAAGCAATGACTTTACGGGGCACGTTGCAACTGCAGAATTGAAAGCATCTAGTAGTCAAAGCACAACTTTGGCTAGAAATTATGCGCCTAGCACCAGTTTTAGAAATAACTACGAAAACTCTGCAGTTACATGCATTATTGTTCCATTTAATATTACTACGGACCGATACGAATGAGGAATAAGCCAGTCATGGACAAACTATTCCGGCAGAACCCGTTTCACGATGACTAGACGTTAGTGCGTTTAGCATTCAGGCAATGTAGCGACAAACCGTATTGCTGAAGACACATTTGTGTACAATATTCAGTGGGGTAACTAGGCTAAGAATGTTAATCGCATCAATACGCGCATGCGCCACAGCACCACTAAAGACCACAGCGTCTGCACCGTCGGATGCTACAAAGAAAGCTCCACTAAACGCGGCCTCCCAACCACAGCCATGCAGTTCTATCCCGCTGTCACTGTGGAATTAGGGGTCAGCATATCTGACTTCAAGTAAACTACGGCTCGATTGCACAGGCGTCTTTTTGAGGCGTAAAACTTTGATTAAGCTAGAAGAGCGGGCGTTCTCACTTTCATCAGTCGGACATGCGCCTGTGCAGTGCGCACGCAGTAAGTGCGCTCCGAAGAGGCTGACGTTGGACGTCAGAGCGGGTGCAGCGGCAGAGGAGGTGCTCGATGTTCTCACCACAGTTACAGTGGTCGTCAGCCATTCCAATAAGGAAGGAGTATGAAATGAATCGATCGAAAGAAATCGATACATTATATATCGGCCCAGTTTGCCGCGAAGAAGGTGTTGTCCGGCTGCGTGCAGATGTCCACTCAACCATATTTCACGTCTATCCACGATGTCTTGGCTATCTAACGCCGAGCTGGCGCGCACATGACTGAGCCAGACAAATCTGCCTATATATTAAAGGAATCGCTGATGACACATTCAACCTACTCAGTTGTCTTTAACAATGTATCGGCGGTTGACGCAGTTACTATGTCGTACTGACCTCATCCGAGCATGCTAAACCCCGCAAAAAGCCGACGCAGCGCATAACAGTTCGGCCGTTTCCTTGTGCGGACTTCCTTCGTCCTAACACCTACGAAAGCGTTATGGGAATCGTCGGACGTGAGCTCGAGGCCGCATATCCGGATACGTTGGAATCTAGCTCCTCTAATAAATCTGCAGTCATATGATCTCCCTCATAACCAGCCGTGGTTGCTTAGTGGCTATGGTGTTGGGCTGCTAAGCACGAGGTCGCGGGATCAAATCACGTCCACGACGGCCGCATTTCGATGGGGGTGAAATGCGAAAACACCCGTGTACTTAGATTTAGGTGCACGTTAAGTAAACCCAGGTAGTGCAAATTATTGCGGAGTCCCCCACTACGGCGTGCCCCATAATCAGATCGTGGTTTTGGCACGTAAAACCCCATAATTTAATTTTTAATCTCCCTCATTCAAGCAGTTGCGCCAGGAGTTCGCCAACATAGGTTTTCATTCCGCCTGCTCGGCTCACTGGCCTGGCGTCCACCCGGATTCGGCGCTTCCGCCTCGTCCCCAAGCATGTTTCTGGAAACCATCTGAATGGCCCACTGCTGACGAGAAGCCCATTTGTCTCCATTACCATGGAATTGGGTACATATATTTCCACTGCCGCAGCTGCTAGAGTTCCCCGACCCACATCACCCGTCCCGGTTACTATCGCCCAAACGGCACTTCTATCCCAATGCAACACACCCCTATGATGCCGCCCCTGAACTTTCTTGACACCTTCGCCCCAACGCCGACAGTCTCGCTGGCCCCAACCTCCCGCCGCCCATCCTCTCCAATCTTCCGCGGATTCCAACCGGAAAACTAGACGGTACAGCGCCTATAGAGGTGACGCTACATTGCTCCCTATACCGCAAAAGCCTCTACTGACGCTTCCCATTTCAATGAACCTTCTCGTCGTGCATGTCGACGGCGTTCCCGTGTTTGTTCTCTGTTCAGTGGAGCCGATAGCTCCACTGTTCTCTTTACCATCCTCGCCCACTGACCCCACGACGTAATGTCCGCGCATTCTGCTCTCATACTGTTCAGCCTGAATACTCTCCGCCTTGAGCAGCCTGCTCTGGGTTCTGACGGATTCCGCCGCGTTGAATTCTTTCTTGAGGAGTGACGGCAAAAATGCCGCCACGACAGCTGTCACTGGTCCAGCCTTTAGGAACACTAAGTAGCTCCTTTGAGGAGCTAAGCAGAGTTTGTTGCAGACAACGATGGTCCAAACGACCTTCGCAGTCTTGTTGCGTCCCGAATCGGCTGGGCGTAATTCTTTGGTTGTTTCCATCGAGGCAGCCCCTTTCATCAGCGTCGCCCAAACGGCGACAGTACCCGACACCGGCTGTGACGCGATGACAAAGAAGCTCACTTAGAAGCGACCACAACCGCCACCCTTCGTGGAAGCGGCGACCAGCACGAAAGTCACTCTCGCGACCCTGGCAAGATGACCGTCACGGAGAGCAAGAAACCAAGCCGACGACTTTCGTGAAAAGAGTGTGAACTCCCTGGTTCCAGATTGCCTCGTCCTTCCTTCGAAGGTTGGATATCAGGGGCACTATAACGTAAAATGATTCCAAACTGTTTTGATTCCAAAGTCCTGACGTCAAATTTACGTAACCACCGACGTAAGCATCGGGCGGTGACCCGCAGCGTTGTCTGAATAACCCAACCAATCACTCTCCTCGTTTATAGGAGGTCACCTTTGTTCGCTTTCAAAACCAATAACATTGTCTACACTCAGCGGTTTTTATCTAATTGGCTGACAAGAGGCGAGGAGCACGCTCTAGTGGAGAGGGTTTCGATGGGGCTGAGCCAGCACAGTGAAAATAGATAACCGCATGAAGAGGGTGGTGCCGGCTTCTCCGATTGGTCCGCTTCGCCTTACTTAGCTTGCGGTGGCTGGTCGAAAATCGCGGCGGCGTGCATCGGAAGCAAAGAATGCCGCTAAAGCGGATCCTCAGCAAGGAAGAGTTGGCAGAGCAATGTCGTATGCATGCCGAAAGGGCTCGATAACGTTTTACTGCCACACAAAAAGGTTTATCGATCATGCGCAAATAAATACATGCTCATCAGCAGGTGCGAGTCTGTGGCTATTCAGAAAAAATTTCAGTTTTGTTCGGCATATTAATGTATTTTTTTCTCGTACACGTCTCTTTGACGTGGTGAGTTTTCGTGGTTTTGGGAGGTCGCGTGACAGACAGGCGAAGTGGACGTAGCCAGAAAAGATTGGACCAATTGCAGAGGGCTAATGGTGAAAAGGCGTCGAATCAGGAATGATTATTTTTCTTTTGCGCGGTTTAATCATGCATAATCAGTGTGTACACGTTATATCAGATGGGGAGCTATCGCGGTTTTCGTGACGTAGCGCGACAGACAGGCGAAGTTGGGAGTGGCCCGAAGATGTTTTGACCAATCGTGGAGGCTGATTGCTGAAATTGGAATCAAAACAGTTTGGAATAATTTTACGTTATAGCGCCCCAGAGGCGGAGTTCTGTGGACAATAGGACCTCTCTGATTGACCGCATCAAGGCCATCAGATTCCCTAGTCTAGTCACCTAGGGAAGACGACTTCTTTATAAGCGGGCACATTTGGTGTCCTCGTGTGTCCTGACGTGATCTGATGTGTGCTCAGACATGTAGTGAGCTGAGATAGTAAAAGTGCTCCTACATGGAGTGGGCTTCCATATTTCGAGCAACTGTAAATATCTATAATGAACCCTTTTCTCTCGTTCTTACTCCCGGACGTACTCATCCTTATGGCTAAAGTATCACCGGCCTAAACGCTACCCCGAGTCCCAACAGTCCGCAACTAGTGGCGTCGCCACCTTAAAGGAAATTATTGTGCCAGACCCGTCGCCTGAGCAGGCTGGAAAGTTCTACCACGCTCTCTGTTTTTTATTCCGCGATATTTTTTTTTATGTTAGCGAAAGCAAATATGTCTGGGTGATGAGTGGCGGCACCCCATTCCGTGCCACGATGTTAGCGACAGTCCCTTGTACTAATCTACAGCTGTAAAAATCGCATAAATGCCAGCAATGCCCCTCCTATTCACCAGTGCCCGTATCGAGAATTGCCGACTGAGCGTACAGTTATTCAAGCAGAAGTTCACAAGGTGCACCCAAGAACGTTAGTGAACCACCCTGCATTCCAGGGCATCACCTATTGTCTTCGAAGAAATAAAGATGACTGATGGAGATAGTTACAAAAATAGAGTTCATAAAGCTACAAAAAAGGGCCTTTATCCTTCACATTGATGACGCCCTTGACTGCCTCCACGGTGCTTGCTCTTTCTCTGCTATAGACTTCTTCTTGGTCTACTGGAAAATTGCTGTGGACGACTTGAACAGTGAGAAGATCACTTCTGTAACGCTTACCAGCGTTTATCAATTCAAGGTAATGACATTAGTCCTATACAACGCACCCGCTACATTTGAGTGCATGATGGACTCTCACTTGTGGAGTTTCAAATGGTCCACATGTCTGTGCTACTTTAATCATGTAATAGTTATCGCACCTTCCTAGGAACGCAACTCCAGCGCCTCTTGACGGTCCTCGATGTTCTTCGTCGAGCCGGTCTGCCACTCAACTCATCAAAGTGCCCCTTGATCCTTCACCAGATTACCGTCCTTGGATACCCTCGTTGATCCAAACAAGTACCAGCCGGACCCAGGAGAAATCCGCGCTGTCACCCACTTTTCTTTCCCGGTTTGTCAAAGGTGTACTACGCCGCTTCACCAGGCTTTGCTCGTCTTTCACCGCCTTGTGAAAATTTTCAATCAGTAGTCAATCTTTATGATTACGTTTCAGGAAGATGAAATTTGTACATCATTATATACTGACAAGGGTCTCATAGTCAATTGCTGTACCGGGACCCTCGGCCATAGCACGGCCACTTAGTGAGCTTTTGAAGATATACGTCCTTTGAAGATATGGCTTCCGCGTTCTCTCGCCTAATCAGAATTCTCACATCGCCAGCCATATATACCGGCCCATTTTGATCCTTCTGCACCTATAGAAGTACCGCGACCTTTCTTTCCTAAGCGATAGTCTGCAATTTTCACCTGGTGACGCATCGGTTCTCCGGTTTACCCTCCAGGATGGCATTCTATACCGCCGTAACTTCCACCCTGACGGGCCGGATCTTCTCGTCAACCCCAGACACTTATGTATCACTGTTTTCTGCGAGCTTCATCGTGCGCCCAATGCAGGACACCTTGGTGTAGGTCGCACGTACGACTGTGGTACGACCACGACCACCGTCGCTTACTAGCCCGGTCTCGCTCGCTCCGTCCGGCACTACGCTGACACTTGCGGTTCATGTCAGCGTCTGAAAACGCCTCAGGAACTACCTGCTTGTCATCTCCTGCCGATCACCGTCTCTGTCATACCTTTCTTTGAGTTGGACTTGACCTTCTCGGCCACTTTTTCACATCCTCCTCCTTGAATAAATGGATAGTTATCGCAACGGATTACACCACGCGCTACGCCGTTACGCGGACTCGCCCAACCAGTTAAGCCACTAATGTCGCGGACTTACTCTCGCATGACATCTTACTTCGTCCACTTCATGACGAGTTTTCACTGACCAACGTCGTAACTTTTTGTCTACAGTTATCGCACACACCCTGTATTCCTGTTCCACGGAACACAAGTTGACCATCTCTTATATACTATACTCAAACCAACGGTGTGACGGCGCTATCCAACCACAACCTCACAGATGCGTTGTCCATGTACGCTTCGAAGGACCCCCATTTGTGTGTTGGTTTGTCCTTAATAAAGTTTAGTGCGACTCGAAGCGCTGCGAGTTGCGCTGCCGTAGACGTTGTCAAGTGAGACGTTTTCAACTTGATAGTGGTGGTTTTTGCTGGAATGACGACAACTGCGGTAGAGCTGCTCGGCAGGACGGGGCTGTCTGTGTATATGTGGGTGTAATTCCGATACTTCTGATATAATAGGAGTAAGGTAAGCTGTTTGAGAGCCGGTGATGACATATCTGGTCAATTTTCTGCGACGCGAAGACGACACTGCAGTGTTTACTGACAGCCTTGCGGCGCGGTCCACATGAACAATTGGTATTTGAAATTACAGAGGCCATACACCACCTGACTGAGAAAGGACATGAAATAATTTTTCAGTGGCTTCCAAGTCACTGTGGTATCATCGGCAATGAACGTGCCGATCAAGCTGCTCGTTCAGTTCACGCTGAAGACAACCGCCTATCGATCCCGCTGTTTAGGACATATACTGCAAAGATGCTCCGCCTACTTTCACGCCAATGCACTACACCAGAGTGGAATAAACCACATTTTATGCACGCCCGATTATATACCTTGGATCCAACCTTAAGCCTTGGACTTCCATCAAGACTTCTCCGAAGAGACGCGACCCTTCTGTGTAGGCTATGGTTGGCCGTCACGTTTAGCAACGCCTACGCGTTCCGTATCGGGATGGCAGACACAGCAGCATATGGCGATTGCGGCGACGTGGAAACAATTCGGCATGCTCTTTGCCAGTGCCCACAGTACAGTGTGCAGAGACAATCGCTTTCCGTCATGCTGAACCAGTTGGACGACCAGCCTCTGTCGGAATAAAGAATTTTGCAACATCGACGCGACTTACCGTCACATCAGAGGGCCGTGCAAGCGCTACTGCGCTTCTTGAAATCGACCGGCCTATGTGCGTGATTGGAACGCCTGTTCTGTAACCTGGGGTGCTATGCAGGATGCGCCGAGTTTCTCGTTCGCACGAGTTTCACCCGAGTTTGCTCGATAGCAGTCAGTGAACGGAGATAGCAAGGAACGTGCAAGAACAGCAGGCAAAAAGAAATGTCGAGATAAAGCCGCGTATGACAACATGAGCGCACCCTGCGCGGCACAGTGATTCCGTGCTTCAAGCAAAGAAGACTGCGCAGCAAAACGCGCCAGCGCCGCGTATTGTTATCAACGTATTATCACCATTGCGCAATACCGTGACTGCACCGCTGTTTATCTGCAGACTTGCCCTGAGCCACTTGCCACGCCTTTCTAAGGCGCGTAAAGGGCGTGCCTCCTCTTTCGAGCATTATCTTTCTATCCTCCGTCGAATGCGAACAGGGCACATGTGGTGCATTGTTGCGCCTACACTTTCTCTCAATCGATTACGTTAAAATACAACAAATAAAATAAGAAACACTTAATTTCTTGAAGTATCTGTTTTTCGTTTAGAATGCTATAAATGTTTGATGACAAACAGATATCGAGCGAATTATTAAATTTTGCACTTTTTTGCCGCGAGTGGCGACAGTGAGGTGAAAGCTTACAAGCGGATACATTGGCTGTGTTCCAATTCTTTCCATCATCGTAGACAGTCTACTTTGACGTCTACGAAGACAGCCAACACAGCTTCGAGGCCAAGTAATGGAACGCGTTTCGAGCCGTCCGGAAGACGCTTCTGCGACGTGACGCCACCTCGCGGCGACAGAAAGAAAGTTGAGAAAAGCAGACATTAGTTCGGTATTTTAAGTATTTTCGCCTGCGAACCTATGAAAAACATGATGTGACTTACATTTAGGGTATAGAAAAGCGTGTCTACGTTTTTGTGTGCGTAGACAACCTTCCCGTCGAGTTTCTACGTCCTGCTCAGTCGCCATCTTGTTTAGACAGGAAAGTAGCCTGCATCGTTCTTGACTTCGATGCTGTCTTCGCGATGCTGTCTACTTTGACATCTTCGTGAGAATTGGAACGAGACTTAAGATGGCCGCCGTCCGCTTAGCTGTCTATTTAGCCGTCTAAGGCGAGTATTGAAACACACCCATAGTAGAGGGTCGCACGCACGAGGGAGTTTATACGGTGAGCAGTCGCCAGGGGCGCTGCAGTGCTATCCTTGATAGGGTGCCTCGATGCCCGCGCGCAACGAGGCCCTCTTATCCTTGATAAAGTTAGTCATGACAATGATCTTTCCATTCCCTGACTATTAGGGGAATGGCAACTCAGCGCTACGGCATGGTTGTTCACCACAGGTGCTTTACTGAGGCGGCTATTAAGGCCGCCGCTTTACCAACTGAAACGAAGGGAGCAACGGTTATCACTGCAAAATAGCTTTGCGGTATTCTAGGGTCCGTAGTGACGCAGCACAGTGAAAATGCGCCCGTTTATCTGCGTGCGGGAAGCCTCCGCGATGCATTGCAAAGAAGAGCGCGCTGCCCAGTGACACAATTCATCGCTTGTCATCGCTTGCCCAGTGAAGGTGCCTCCGTGCGCATGTACGGAGTGTGTTGTTCTCTCCAATGTGCTTGCCGATTGCCTCTGCTGCTGAGCTAACAGCGATCGCAGATAGATATAGGAACGACAGCGCAGCAATCGCATTTTGGCGGGTGATGGCTCCTGTGTGCAGTTAGGAAATTAAACTTCGAGCGCAGGAAGGGGTTGCAACTATTTAGTGTGCCGTGCTTGTGATGAAGAAATGCCATCGCACTGGGTTTAAAAAAGCGAGCGTTTCTCGGCGCTAACCGTATTTGCGACACTGCGGATCCGATACATCACCGATGACAGAGCAGCCATCTCAAACAACAGCTGCGATACCTTGACGTTGGAAAACACTACGCACTGCTCAGCATCGTCATCCACCATGGCTCATCGACGCCTTGCAAGCAGCTACAGTGTCATTCCGATAATTATTTGCTGTGCGCTACGTCGATACAATGCAGAGAATGAACCATGTAGTGGGGCCATTACAGCCTAAGAAGATAGATGCATAAGCCAGCGAAAGTCGCCGCTTTGTTTTTGATAGTGGTTCTCAGTACATCACCGATGACAGTGTGCTGTGCGTATTTTCTGTCGGCGGTCAAGATTGTTGATGCCTCTCAGTTCCGCACCACGCCGCTGTTGCCGGAAAATAAGTTGGGCGTGGCCCAACCGTGGCGGGCGCGCGCACGAGAGTTACATGCCTCGCGCGGGGCGTGACGTATGGTTTTGATTGACACGCGAACTCGGGCCAAACTCGTACATCGCGAAACCCCCCTCGAGTTGAACTCGGGAACATGGTGGCGGCCGCAGCAGCCTATGTAATCGCATCCAGCGGCAGCAAGCGTCAATATGACCGTCTGGACCCGTTAACCTACATGTCCGACGTAGAGTTTCAGCGTCATTTTTGCCTATCCAAAACGTGAGTGCCTGGCTGTGTGACGAGTTAGGTGAAGGCCGTCGTCTGCGGAGATAGGGTGGCGGGCAAATGATGCTTTCCCAGCGCACACTTCTGTGACTAGGCTACGGAGGAATAGTTCGTGCGATCGTTTCGGCTCTCTCCTGTTTCAAGCAAGCTCGTTCACCGCACCCCAGCCCCAGGCCAGGTCCGGCGTCGTCATCGGAGTACTAGAGCACCTGCAAGCAGCTGGGGTTCAACCTGGACCAACCAACCTGCGCAGGCGAAGTAGTCACATTTTATTGGAAGATTCAGAATGGACGCCGGGCTGCCTTCCGGTGCAACATGTGCCGAAATCAGTTTTCGCAGGTAGACGGTACCGCTGCACTGCACGGGCAGAGAGGCGAAGGAAGTTACTGCGCCAACACGGAGCGCCTCGGCTGTCCGAACGACCACGTTTCCAGGCGGCAAATGATTTGGCTCACGTACTGCGTGAGCAAAAGCGTAGACATATGGATGTTGAAAGAGGCCGTAGACTTGTTTCCTCTATCGGAGCACGCCATCGCCGACTGGAGGAGCTACCCCCGTAAGGTCGCAAGGGACGAGCTGCTGGCGCGAGCTCCACTCGGTGGCCCCGGAAAGACAGCGCAAATTGACGAGTGCCTTCTTCGCGGCGAGCAAAAGTGCAATCGAGGCCGCCTAATGACGGGCGACAACGTTCCGCCTAGCCGCCAAAATTACGGTGGCGTTAAAGATGGTGGCCCATGGGTCTTCGGCATGGTCTGCGCGACCTGAGGGGGGCTGCTACTTTTCAAGGTCGACCGACGAAAGGTGGCGGCGCTAGGCGCCATTATTGCAGCCAATTTTCAACCGGGGACCATTATTCATAGTGACGAATTGGCCGCATACAACTGTATCCCAAATTTAGTGGATGCTAACGGGGCTATGCCTGAATCTGCATTGGGAGACAGTTAACCACAGCTTGCACTTTGTGGAAACCAACATGGGCATTCACACGCAAAAAATAGAAAGTTATTGTCAAAAAGTGAAGCGCCACTTCGTCAGCAGTGGGTGCAGAGTAACTGCACTGATGCTGGAGTCCCACCTGGGATAAATGTGGTGGCACTCAACGGCCACGTGCGCTGCAAAGACCCTTTCTTGCGTTTGTTAGAAGCCACGGATCGCTCGGGCTACCCAGTATAAAGACTCTTTCCTGCGGTTGTTAGAAGCCATCGCTCGTCGCTAGCCAGTATGAAGGTGCGTCACAATGTAAAAGAAAATAAAGCGTAGTTTTTTTTATCCTTGCATGAGTGTTTTCCGACATTCCTGAGTGCTTACACGGTAAGCGCGCGGCAAACCACTTCTGCGCTAGCCGACGCTCCCTTCGTCTCGCAGCCCTACTTTAGCGCGAGCAACGAGCGATCTGTTGAAAGCCCAGTGTAAAAATCAGGCGCACACCAATCTGTGCTCGGAAATGGGAGTGCAAGCACGTAGCGAGCCGCACCAGTTCAATCCAGAGGAAAGAGAAAGAGCAACAAGCGATCTGTTCAAAGCCCAGTGCGAAAACCAAGCGCACACCAATCTGTGCTCGGAAATGCTAGCGCAAGCACGTAGCGAGCCGCGCCAATCCAATCCAGAGGAAGAAAGAGGAGGGCGAACGTGCCCTCGTGGTATAACGCGAAACGATTAAACTACAAATTAGTGCAATACACATTCAGTGTACAACTTGTAAACTTTAAAACACCTATACCCTAGGGTAATGTGACTAATATCATTGTACTAAATGCATTTATTTGATAACTTGCTTGTGCCTCTAATGCAGTCGGTGGAACGACAAACAAGTGAAAGAATGCACGACCATGCACCGACCGTATGATCACGTGAGCCCCAGTTTGTCGACCGCCCATATGGCAACGCCCAAGGGATGATGGCCACCCAGAGTGAATCTAGATAAACCAATGAAACTGGAGGTGCGCCGACGGACAAACTTTGTCTTGTTACCATTAGTTCTTTCATCTTGGGGCGTCGCCAGAACTCGTGAAGATCCCGAGTTTCGCCAAACTCGGGGCATCCTGCATAGCACCCCTGTTCCGTTTTTTTTTTCCCTTTTCCCCCTCTCTCTCTCTCTTTGCCCTCTTTCCGACCCGCATATCCCCCACCCCTGTGCAGGGTAGCAAACTGGAAACTCGTCTCTGGTTAACCTCCATGCCTTTCCTCTCTCTCTCTCTCGAAGGACCCCCATGACTGGGACGTTGCCCTCCCTAACACCACATTCACCTATCTCGTCACGACATGCACTGTCGCCGTCGCCCTATCCGACCACGCGCGCCAGCTTGCCCGTACTCAGATGACAGCATGCATTGCAGATTAGCAAACGACCCAACGGCGTCTCTATGATTCCCAGTACCGTGACGAACAGTTCTCGTCTGGTGCGCATGTGCTCCTCTGGGGGAGTGTTAATAAGAGTCCACCTAGTGGACGGTCCATTTCGACCACTGCTGATGGCTGCAGAGGCACGAGTGAGGAGGAGACAGGTGCCCCCAGACAGTCTCCTTCGCGCTCGTTCTGCAGTAGCCAATCAGAGACAGCCGAAATGGAGAGTCCCCTAGGTGGACTCTTACAGTATATACCGCCACCCCCTGGTCACCCTCCAGGCAAGTGAAGCTTTTATAAAAGCTCCTTATCCACTGCCCAGACCCCTACAGCGTGCGGCGCAAGGTGAAGACAGTGGCGCACGATGTTGCTCCCGTCAATTCTACCTTGCATCCTGGCCTGGTGTCCAAAGATGTCGTTCACGTCAACGAGCTCAATTCCTAGAACGCTGCTTCCGACCTCTGCCTTTAGCTTCAGCACAGCGCTTCTGCTGCCGGTGGTATGGGCTAGTATACACTGATGATGAAGATGCCAGTCCCGCCCGAAAAGACGATGACCGTTTTTGAGCTAGAGTTGCCTGTTTACTTTTCGCAAGTGCCGCGTATCTGAGTACTTCTATGTAGCCTTTAGTCTGCGTCTAGCCACGGAAAACTTGTTTCCGCACATTAGAAACGTGCGGCAAGGAAAACTGTTAAGTAGATCAGCATTGCATTTCGCCGCAGATTTTGCGTCCGTACTTTCCGAAACTGGTGCAAGGCATGGAGTTTAGCAAACAGTGTGAATGTTGTTCAAACATGGTTTGAATGTAACGCACCTTAGTCGGAGTAGCTTCGATTGATTACAGGGTGTTTTAGCGAACTTTCAAAATTTTTCTTAAACTCCCTATCGCAGATAGCACAATTCTAGTCCATGAGCTGGTCTACTCGAAGAGGCGGACATTACGTGCACAAAAAATTGGAATGCATAACCGGCTAATTAAAAATTCACTAATCAAGTTTTTAACTAACTACCGTATGGCACATATTGCAATTTACAAATTCTAGCGAATAAGACTGCAAGGCATATCCACTTGAAAATAATTATGTGGATGACATCATTTAGGAGACATGCGCCGTCAAACTTGCGGTAAAAATGCACTGTCGTTCCTCCTACTTTCTAAACAAAACATCGTTGTATGCACTGAAGCACAAAAGTAAGTAGAACACCAATGCATTTCCCGGCAAAGTTCGGGAATTAATATCTCAAAACTGATGTCATCCTGAGAATTTGTTCCAAGTGGATCCGTATTGTGAACTCCCCGGCTACAATTTGTAAATTAACAATATCTGCCATAAGATAATTAGTTCAAAACTTAATCAGTGAATTTGTGTTAATTTGTTGATTATTCATTTCAATTTTTCGTGCAAGGAATGTCCGCCCCTTCGAGTAGACCAGCTCATGGACTAAAATAGCGCTATCGGCCACAGGCAATTTTTTTAAACTTTTCAAAGTGCTCGCTGAAACACCCGGTATATAGTACTGCTGGCCATAGCACTTTCATTCACGCACCTGGCCTTTCAATATAGCTCGATTATTTTCTTTCGGCATAATCTGTTAGATCCACCCTTCCAGATTATCTACGCTCTTCATCCCTGTTAAGTCTTCCCCATATCGCTAGACATTTACTCCATTTTGCTTATGCTGATCCTCAAGTCTCTAAATATTTCCCTCGGCACTCGAACTTTTCGCAATACATTGAGAGATGCAAACAGTCCATATCATTTCATGTTTCACCCTATCCATCTAGAGTACCATGCTAGGCATGCCGCCAGGCAAACCTCTCCAGGATCCATCAAATCTCTCTCTCTCTCTCTCTCTCTCTCTCAGTATAAAAACTTAGGCTACATTACTGCGTGGCGCAATCCCTAGGTGAAACCCACACTATTATACCACCCGTTTGCAGTACGTCATGTATACCAGATAAAACATGGTTGTATGTTGAATGTATAATTAGTGTGCAATTTAGTGTCTTCAATGTCTCCTTCATAGCTCCGCAATAACAATATTATCGCAACCAAACGTATTGTCCAGTCGAGGGAAATTAATGAAAAAGCTCTCACTGAGCTTGTCGTCGAACATGATGACATCTAGTTTTGTTTTCGTATAATTTTTTGCGCGACAAATACCACCCTGAAGCACATTCCAGAAAAGTGAAGTGTGACAATGTGTAAGATGTATTTCAAACGCAGATAACCAAAACAGTCACACGGAAAAATCAATCCAAATGTCACATGTACACTCACACATCTGTCACTATGAGCTATGTCGTTTATCTGCAAGAATTTCAGCCGCGCCAAATATGCACTGGGAATCGCTGAAAGGGCGATATACGACTCCAGATATCTATCTTTCTGCTAAGACCTTCATAATTCGTCGTTATAAGCGTGTATTTGTCGATTGGCTGACAGCAGGACCATGCTGTCTGGATTGATACGCACGCTCCCTCTTTCACCACTCTCACACTTCCTGTAGAATGCAAAAAAGAAATCCTTGCGGAGCAATAAAATCTGAATCACTTGTTTACAACGTTAAAATACACACCTAAAACAGCAGAATTCATGCTTCAAAACTTGTTTAACCAAGTGATCATCCCACCTTTGGCAGAGTGATCGCGCGTACAAGCTCAGTAGTCTGAATAACTCTGACACGTCGTCTCCGTGTTTCCAGGCATGGACGACATCTCGAAGGTAAACACAGCCAGCGAAACTCCCATAACAGGGCTTAAAACAGGCCGCCGAAAAAGATTCATCCCTGCAAAGCAAGCCAGCTCGAGCGGTTAGTCCCTGTTATATCAGTGTATTCTCAACAAGCTCTCCTGAAAATCGACAATCAACTGCTGCAATAACACGCACTCAGCATGCAACGAACGCCTTACAAAAGTATTCCCGCTAGCACTAAGCATCGCATTACACTGGATTAACAATGTCCAACTCTTACTTTTGCATTTAAGAGCGAGAAAATTATAATAATAAGGCAGTACCGATAGTTCATTCTCGATTCGATAAACATTCTGCAAAGATCTGCAAAACGACATCATGTTTAAAACTGCGGCTAGTGAAGGATCCTATACGGCTAAGTATAGCTGCGAAGCTAGGGTCAGCATTATCTACACGAAGAACGTGAAGAGGGCTCGATACTGTCGACACAGGTCCTCATCATAATTTTCGTTCACCGTAGAATGATCAGGCCAGAACTTGGACTTCAGCTTCAGAGCCTACGATCTTAGTTCTGCATTTCCGGAGACGGAGAATATCGAACATCGCATCAAACTAACAAGGTAAACAAACCGCAGCGAGCAGTCATATTTTTTTTTTCAAATGGAACACTTGAATCCTTCAGAGAAATCCGCCTACCTATTACTAACTGAACTCCTAAATATGTTTTCGTTCTTCCACTGTTCCTTCCACTTTTCCGCTTCTCCAAGTTTCATTACGGATAATTCTGTAACGAAGCAGCAGCCCGACAAAACGTCTGTGTTGAGAGCTCCCTCGGAGGCTACGTTTCGCGTTGCTGAAGGCAAGGTCAAAGGCAACCATTCGTGAAAGCCACACATAAAACTCGGCTCGCTACCGATCGGCGCGCGCGCCACAGCAGTTCCGCTAAGAAAGCGAAGGAGAGTGGCGTGCCGCCAGAGTTGGTTGCAAAGTGACCAGACCCCATTTGGCAAGCAGCCAGCCCTATCAATGGTATCGCACTTTTCGCTAGTTTGAGCCTAGCCAGATACTTTTTCTTTAACGAGGGAGAGGGAGAAAGAAAGGAGAGAGCTCTAGACAACGAACGCATTGTCGTATATTGCAGGCGGTAAACCTTCGCCATGATTAGCGCAGTAAACATTACATTCATGCAGAAAAGAACGCGCAGAAATGAAATTGCATTCTGAAAAGTCGTTCATACAGGAAGGACTCTGATTTAGCTAGCATACATCGGGCGGTAAACTTCACTTCTCGTGCATTCTCGACGGCTGCGTGGTCCACACTTCTATCAGTTATTATGTATGGTATAAGAAAAATTGCGGTTCGCCTCGGAATTTCTGAAATGTCAAGCCATGTGATAATACCGGGACGTCATTCACAAAAACCTTTCTTTTTTTTTTGGTAGGACAAATAAAAAAAGAAGACACGGACACACCGCAGTGGTGAGAGCTCTTCTTCGTCACTTGAATATGTGTAACAGTTAGAACGACAACTATCGATAGTCACAAACTTGAAAGCAAGTTTGCAGTATGCAAGTATGCAAGTATGCAGTTTCCAAGTATGCAGAAAGATAGATAGTTCTTCTTGTTTCTGAATTTTTACGTGCCAAAACCAGTTCTGATAATGAGGTACGCCATAATGGAGGGCTCCGGATTAATTTTGACCAGCTGGGGTTCTTTAATGTGCACTACAACGCTAGCACACGGGCGTTTTTGCATTTCGCCTCCATCGAAATGCGGCCGCCGCGGTCGGGATTCGATCCCGAGAAAGATAGTCAGTGTTACACACTATGCGACAATATGCTTTTGCCAACTGTTCAATAACGTGCCACACGTACAGACACCGCTGCAGCACGTGCCGAGTGCATCACTGTCTTCCGTGAACTGCTGCTTTACGCTCCGTTATTCTTCATGGCCATGGCCTCTTGACAAATGTTGGCATACGTCAAGAACGTTTTCTCGGTGTCAAGAAGTCGACGTTCAGAAATGTGATTTCGGCTGCCCGAACGTGTGTTGTGTTGCTTATTCAGGATGATTCTCAATTAGTGAAAGGAGAGGACGCGCACACCGTCGAGCAGTGAGTGAAGAGTATCAACGGATTTACATACTTGTAGACTGCGGGCTTAAGGGTACTGTCTGTCTTCCCTACACATAGGGGGCTTTATGACGCTCCTAGAACTCCCAGGCGCACACGTATATATAGACTCGGAGACTTTAACATCTACGGTCTGTTACACAGCACACACTATTATTGCGATAGCAATTATATGGACACTCCAGGCGCATTTCTGCCGTCGTCTTCGCCGCGATATTCTGTATAGGAGCAGGATGAGAGAAAAAGAGAAGGCGGGTATATGAACCAGAAATGCGTCTGGTCGGCTACCCTACTCTGGGGGTCGGGAAAGAGGAATAGAAAGATGAGATAGAGAGAGGAGGGGGGAGGATGCGGTGAGCTCGCGCACGCACGCGGAGGGCCTGAGCAAGTCAAAGGCGTTCACATAGGCGAGTCACCCTCAAGAAAGACAAAAGCGCCTTCACAGCTTTGTGGCCCGACGAGAGATGGAGACAGTCTTCAAGTAGCACCTGCACGGCCGATCGTCCAGTCGTCGCAGTGCTATAGATAGTTTGTACTTTCGACTGAAATCGATGGCAGTGACACAATAAATGTTCGGTGTGTTCTTCGCCGCCGCAGACGTCACACGCAGCATTGTCGGTCATTCCAATCAAAGCAGTGTACGCCTTCGTGAAAGCCACTCCCAACCACAGCTGGTATAGTAGCGATGCCTCACGTCGGTGAAGTCCGGGTGGAGGTCGGAGTTAGAGCGAAGGGTTCAGTTCGTGTAGGTTGGCGCGCCTTATATTTTGAGTGTTCCACTCTGTTAAAGAGAACTTGCTTGCCAGGTAACGAAGGTCTGTCCTGGAAAGAGGAATGGGAACGCTGTATTGTTCTTGATGTGACTCTCGGGCAGCTTTGTCTGCGTGATCATTTCCACTGGTCCCGCAATGGCCAGGTAGCCACTGGAAATTAATTTCGTGGCCTTTCTGTTTGACGTCGTGGTGAAGTTTGACAAATTCGTACGTTAGCTGTTCGTGAGCTCCACGTCGGAGAACTGACTGCATAAAGGCGGTTTCGAGTAGGAAACCACGCCCAATGTACCAGGACTCTTTGCGTCAATAAATTGAAGTGCACTACGCAGAGCCGTGAGTTCTGCAGCCGTGGACGTCGTGACATGTGACGTCTTGAATCGCAGTGTTATTCCTCTCGTCGGTATAAACATAGCACCGCCAGAAATGATCGATGTAGTCGATCCGTCAGTATAGACGTGTGTGTAGCTACTGTATCTCTCGTACAACAGGAGTAAGCTCGATTGTTTTAGTGCAGACGGTGATAAATCTGACTTTTTCTTAAGTCCTGGAATGCTGAGGTGTACTTCAGGACGGCACAAACACCATGGAGGAGACACAGGCCTGGTCGCAGGTGTTGTATAAGTCTAAGATCGCAAACGCTGCGGCCTTGCGCCGTATGCAGTAGGTGCGAGTGTAAGCGTGCACAGGTTAGCCGAGAAGAGTGGTGGCTAGATCTCGCGCGCGCAAGGGAGGAAAGCGGGGAGGAAGCGCGCCGTCTTCCACCGCGTTCAAGGCAGCAGGAGGGGAGGGGGTTACGGTGGATTACACAGTTACGATGCGGTACACAGTTACGGTGCCGGGGCGGGTAGGGCAGTTTTTCCACGGGCTCGGGCCGGGCTCGGGCACGGCATGTGCTTTTCGACCCGGGCCCGGGCCGGGCTCGGGTATTTTGACGCGGGCCCGGGCCGGGCTCGCGTCAAAGGGCCGGGCTGGTGGTGTGCATGTAACGTGCACAGAGTTATCCTCGCGCGTCTCGACTGTGAAAAACATGTTGCCCCGGCGCAGCTGGAAGCTAGCAGTGCTACTCCTGTGTACTTCCCGTTTTTCTTCAGTCGTATTTTGCGCTGTTTGTAAAAGTCCAGAAAGACCGAAGTCGCCTCAAACCAAAGGATGCCATTGTATTCCTTACCTAAATCAAAGTATATAATGCTTTCAGCGCGGTGCAAGCGCCGTTCGCGACTTGCTGATTCTTCAAAGGCGAATTGGCAACCTGGTAAGATAACATAATTCGTCACGCGGCTGAAATATGGCACTGCGTCCATCCATGATTGCACGCATGTTCTCAACCGGCCGCCTAGCAGCAGCGTATTACGCTGCACCATGGAGGAACGAGAAGCTTTCTTTCTCCATTGACTTCATCCATGCGCTGCGCTCACGACCGGTCGTGACTGCGCTTCGGCATACTAGAATACGGTTGAGTGGGACGAGTGGCTGGGGCGGCGCATGCGTTGCAGTGAGGCGCCCAACGTGCGAAAAATATTGTGGTGGCACTGCGATAGAAGTGGATTGGGCCGCATCAAGGTCGCGTCGTTGGAAAGTTTGGGCGATACTGCTCGGCAGGGTCAGTCGCACTATTCGCCCGCTGGTATTTACGTTCAGACCGCTCGAATGGTGTTCGTAATTGCATATCACATGTATTTATGCCTTAAGAATAAATTCCTTTCATTCTCTTCTTTATTTTATTTTTTTAATGCCGCTCGGTGATCGTTTTCGGTCTCGGGTCGGGTTCGGGCCGGTTTCGAGCCGGGCTCGGGCCGGGCACGGGCCTAAGGTAAAGGAGTGGCGGGCCGGGTCGGGCGGGTAACCCACATTATTTCCGGGCCCGGGTCGGGCCCGGGTCTTGCCATAAAACGTTTGGTCGGGCTCGGGCGGGCAGCCCAACGTAAAAACGGGCCCGGGCCGGGCCCGGGCTGAAAAAATCGGCCTGTGCAGTGCTCTAACCTGGACATTGCAACATTCCAGGCAACACAGCAGCCGATGAAGCAGCACGACAAGCATACCTCAAAGATGATGCTGTTTCGCTCCGAATATTAAAAAAATGAATTACACTGCATTTAAAGGGCAACATCTTTCAAAATGTGTAGAAATACGTGGTTTGACCAGAATTCTAAAAGCTATGATTTGTGCCATATTGAACCGCTTATTGAATTCAAATTTCCATTGTCATTAGACAAAAATATGGAAACCCGTATCCATCGATTAAGGCTAGGCAATGCCTACACAAAACATTTCTTACATAGAATTGGCCGTGCGGAAACCCCCAAATGTGATTGTGGATTTGTAGATGAAGATATACATCACCTCCTTCTAGATTGCCCACATCACGACACACCAAGACGCCGACTTAAATCCACTCTAATGACAATAGACCGCAGACCTTTCAGTTTAAGGAAACTTTTGGGCCCTTGGTCAACAACGGCCTTGCAGAAGAGCGCTTTAAAAGCATTAAAAACATTTCTCAAAGACAGCGGCATTGTTGTCCGTTATTAACGCTTATATTGTTCCTTTTATTTCAATGTCGCTGTATATATGTTTGTGTTTGTGGATTATGTTATGTTGACTATTCTGTTCTGACTATATGTGATAATGCATTTACACGATGCATGCACCAGCCGCTGACTAGAGACTGTATTGCTATGTGACAGTATTATTTGTATTTTGAGACTTTCTTCCTTAACGCGATGTACCCCACCCTTTATCAGGCCCTTTGTCCTTTCTGTACAGAGCGAGCTACCCTCTACCATACCACATGGGCATGCCAAAATATCCCCAATAACTCCCCAAATCGAAACGCAACGCACGAGCAGTGGGAGATGGTGCTGACCAGCTCGGCACTGGAGGATCAGCGAAAGCTAATCGCCAGCTGCCAGCGCCGCTGGGGCCCTCGACTGAAGGTTTCACCCACCACGGAGATCGACGCTTCTTCGTGCCCCATCGAAATAAAGTTTTCTCTCTCTCTTTGCAGTGCCGTGGAGTTATTTAACTTGTATATTGTATGTACCACGTATTTGTTTTTTACGTTGTAGTGTTACTGTGAAAACGTTGCTTGCTTGACAAGTATTTTTTGTGTTCTGCATGGTGCTTGTATGAGAAGGTTGTTTGACACGTAATCTTGAACCCTGTATATGTTGTAGGTTAGACCCATTCGAGAGCTAAGGAGTAGCCGGCGCCTTATTTGTGCGTCAGCATCTCCTTATATCATATCAATAAAAAGAGAAAAAAAAGCGAGAGAAAGAAATGGAGCTGGGCAGGCCATGTAATGCGTAGGATGGATAACCGGTGGACCATTAGAGTTACAGAATGGACACCAAGAAAAGGGAAGCGCAGCCGAGGACGGCAGAAAACTAGGTGGGTGATCAAGTTAGGAAATTTACAAGTGCAAGTTGGAATCAGCTAGCGCAAGACAGGGGTAATTGGAGATCTCAGGGAGAGGCCTTCGTCCTGCAGTGGACATAAAAATAGGCTGATGGTGATGATGATGATTTCAAACCTGATGCCATTCGTAGAATTCTGCTAAGCAGACGTAACTAGTTATCGGCTTTAATTTCAGAATGACATGCCCCCTAAAGCAAATTATTTAGAAATTTGATTAGTAAATCATTCCAATCCGTTACCTGGAGATGGTGACTTATCACGAAGGTAATTTCCGCCCCTTCATTAATCTGAAAAAGCAGGAAATCATTATCTTTCACAGGCGATTTTTAAATTTCTGTGCAAATAAAAAAAACGATAGTAACAAATCAGAAAACAAAACAAAGGGTAAATACAGGTTATTTTCGTGCCTGCAATACTTTTTTTAATTCGAGCAATATAAATAACCGTGACGTTATGTTTATAATTACACTGTTCAGATTGGTAGCCTACAGATAAGTATTGGCGAATTTAGATGCGTAATTAACAATTTGCATTCATTAACTGCTGAATTATTGACCTTAGATGATGCATTCGAGCAGTTTGAAGCCAGCCCTCAACATTATCTGGCCGAACGATGAAATTTTCGGTGAACAAGCTTTTGTGAAAGCTTGAATTGAATTCTGGGGTTTTACGTGCCAAAACCACGATTTGATTGTGAGGCACGCCGTAGCGGGGGACTCCGGATTCATTTTCACCAACAGGAGATCTTTAACGTGCCCCCAATGCACGGGACACGAGCGTTTTTGCATTTCGCCCCCATCGAAATTCGGCCACCGCAGCAGGGATTTGATCCCGTGACCTCGTGCTTAGAAGCACAACACCATTAGCCGCTAAGGCACCACGGCGGGTCTCGTGAAAGCTACGCAATCAAATATTTCACCTTCACATGCTCACTGAAAGCGAAACTGATCGGGAAAATTGGCTTATGACGTCGATCTCGCCACCCCCGCATTTCGTCACGCTTGCACCATCACCACTGGCACGGCTCCTTGAGGGTGCGCCTTTCGGCTGTGGACCGCTTTCGTTTTATTTCACTCCAGGCGAATTTTCAGCGTGGGCGCCGCCGTGAGGTTCCGTATAAAAGTCTAAGTGCGATAATATCGCGCTCCGTTTGCTATGGGTGAGAGGGAAAGCATGCGAGACTGAGCCGAGAAGGATGGTGGCTTGGTGCGCGTGCAGCGGAGGGAGGAGGCGGAGGCGAGCGCACGGTAACTTCACCAAGCGCGCGCTAGGGGTAGGGCAGCTGAGCACGCGCCTCCTTCTCTACCCCAGCCGTGATGACGCACGGCTGTCCCCGCAACTGACAGCATACGCGGGTCACGCGCCGTATCTTCGAGGTAATCTGCGGTGGGTGCAAAGCTTGGGTGAGCCTAGATGTCTGGTTGCTTCAGGCACGCTGTCTTCCCACGCGCCTATGATTGGAGGTCGCCTTATCTCAAGTTTTGAAGCGACAGGCAGCCCGAAGCAATCGCTCCCCTCTGCCAGCATCCTTCATGACGCCAGCGTTGTTACAGCGAGCGTTGGCGGTCATCGAGCGAGATCTGTTCATGTTTGCCTGGTGATGTTACTGCAATTTATACGGCCGATGAAACTACGAACCTTACTTCGTCTGGTTGTCCAATACTTTGCTATCACTGTCGATGCTTCGCCTATCGGGCGAAACTGCGAGTTTTCCTTTATTCACTTCTTTGTTTTCGACGGAAAGCAGCATAGAGTTTTAATGCCCATAGGCACCGTGCATTGCAGTTTGCGCGCGATCTATGCGCCACTGCAAGTGAAGCTTTGGGACGGCCAGTGTCAAAACCAGCAAAACTGGAGAGACGCTGTATACATTCGCCGTGATACATTCAATCGCTCATCACGAAAGAAGAATGTCCGAGTTGTGAAAATATCAGAGTGCGCATGCTCTGCATATGATAGCACGCGTTCGCAATCGATATGAGCAGCGGGAACAATTCTGAGTTTGATATCGTCAAAGCGCAGGTCATACCTCTCAAACGAGCGACGATAAGGAAGCCGTTGTCGTTCGGAATGGCGTATCATTTTCATCGCCTTTCTAGCGGCGGGCGTCGGCAATACTGGGGCGAAACATGAAATGTCGTAGCGCCATCTGAACAGTGAACGGTGCCCATAACGGTGAACGCTTACAGCCCGAAACTTGCTGCGGCAGATTAGGGATGCACGACAGAATGGTGGCATGACCGCGATTTTGTAACGACACCTTTTCCAATGCCATTCCTTTTCGCGCGTTTCGCGCTCCATCAGTGGTGAAGGCGACGCTACGATTGCATTATAAACGGGATCAGCTGACCGTGAACGGTGGGCGATAGGAGTGGCATAGAACCGAGCGGAGGGAGTCGCTACATTATACGAGCCCATATTTAGCGCGCTACCGGCATAAAGATTCCCACACGTAATGCGAAAGATGTGGGTTCGGCTCCCACCTGCGGTAAGTTGTTCTTCCGTCCATTTTAATTTGCGTTTATCTTATCATTTCTACATTTTAAATTTCCCCTGCGCTTTCCTTGGTTTAATATAGTTGTAACTAACAAATAATCGAGTCTCTCGAGATTCCGCTTATTCTTTTTGGTTGTATACGACTTGGTGTGGCTTTAACCTGGCGCTATGCGCACCTCACTGTCCGTGAGAGCAGCCTAAATTACGACCGCTGCCATGTACCACAGATGCTCACCCACATAGCTTGCATCTGCCCATCTGGCGTACACGCAGGAGCGGCGGACTCTGGCCTTTTCTCTGGCAAAGATCCATACCAGGCGTACCATTCTCGAAGGACTTTATTTTTGGTCCTGGGATTCAGTCGAGATGCATTGAAATAACAGTACGGGTCATGTTGCAGTTTTTTTTTTTTTACGACACAAGACTGTATTTTGAGGCTTTAATGCCGCTGTGTTAACCACCAGTATCCTGGAATCAATGCTATGTTCACCATCGTTCTCAAAGCACCATGGTTAGAACGCACAAGATCGATCCGACCTCTCAATCTTTCTGTAAATAATTTTTTTCTCTCTCTTGCTCTAATGGAAAACAAAAGGCATAAAGGAACTGATAATGTTTGGTAGTTAATGCAGAACGTTGGGCTAGTTGGAAACTTGACATTAGTGGATAAATCCGCCGCGGTAGCTCGCGGCTAAGGCGTTGCGCTAGTGACCATAAGGTCGCGGGTTGCCGTGTAACGCCCGTGTAACGTTGTTATTCAACACTTATAAACGCTGGTATATTAAACTGATTTCACCAGAAAGACTGTTAATTCACAAGACGTGTTGTAGGGCGAGTTAGTCCGTGATATTATAAAATTAAAAAGGCGCAAGAAAATAAAAGAGGGAAAGACACGGACAAGACACACACAAGCACAAGCGATCACTGACAATTGATTTATTTCAGGAAGAAGTAAAAGGACAGTTCATGGTCTGCAGAAGCGCCTAAGCAAGCGCCAGCACGGGTGACCAAAAGAAAAAAAATTCTGCAGATCCAACGCACATCTTGGAATTTATGCTAAACGAAGCTTTTGTTAAGCGGTTAATCAAATTAGATTATCTCTGTCAGTGGCTTCGTCATACACATACAGTCGAGTGCAAAATTTTAGAGACCAAGGGAGCGGTGACTGAACTGGATCGCTGGGCCTTCTGACGGCTGCGCGCCCAAGTTCGAGAGTGCGCACTGCGCACGCGCGTCCTTTTTTAGCCTGCTCGTTCGGTCGCTTCTACCGCGCGCGCACCGGAACGCGGGAGATAGCGCAAGGTGCCACTTCTGCAGTCGCCGTGGAATCGTAGAGTGCAAAAGACATCGCTGCTTCCTGACCTTATCACATAATTCGAGTTCAGAAAAAGTAACGCAAAGCATGTGTTCCGCGCTGCGGAACGTGTAGAAGCAAGACGCAGAGGGTGGCGCGCTCCCAGCGATGCCAGTACAAATGAAGTGTTTTCGTCACGATATGGCGATGTCATCACTCGGGCGATTCCACGGTGACAGCAGAAGTGGCACCTCGCGCTCTCGCCCGCGTTCCGGTGCGTGCCCGGTTGAAGCGACCGAACGAGCAGGCTGGCAGATAAAAAAGGACGCGCGTGCGCGGTACGCGCTCTCGA